>NW_017536990.1:1338932-1345417 GCF_001853355.1 Bactrocera latifrons | reverse complement strand
AAAAAAAAACTCTTTTCTTAAAGAAAATTAAAAAAATCGTTTTTCTCATGTGGTCACTCCTATTTTTTTGTGGACAACTGTATGTATGTATGTACATTGATAGTGACAGTCAACTCCCTCTGCCTTCAAATGCAAATGCACAAGCATTCTGCCACACACATACACACACGCACAGAGCAGCGTTAAATTCAAATCAAATCATGCTCACGCTGCACTCGAGTCTAGTCAAGTTAATGTTTCGCCAAGGCGCCGAACACCATCGGCTGCACTCAGCCCCATCCACATCCACAGTGCGATGTAGTGCACCATGCCACCGGCTTAATGCCACATGCTGCCACTAACACTCCAAAACAAGCTTTTTACTGTACACTTTTGCATATATTCAAGTGTGTGTGTGTGTGTGTGCGTGTATATGGGAGAAGAGAGCTAAGCGCCAGAAATTGCAATGCTGGTTGCTTGGCTTTGTTTCAGTACGCTTCGTCACCTATGTATCTATGTGTGTGTGTTGGTGCAGCGACTGCGGCCTCGACACAGCCATCTAAGCTTCAACCTCGTCTCCTTTTCCAGGATTTCAATGTTTGTTCTATACTTCTATAGAAATCACGGATACTTTGTCGGAAGCATGCTGCACGGACCGTTATGCGCTGTCACGTTAGCTCGTATATTTGTGTGTGTATGCGCTTTTATAGTGTATCTTAAATGCTCTCGTACATAAGCGCTTACACAAATCCACTTATACACATATATTTATATTGTTGACATCAGTTTTCTCGACTTTTGTTGTTGTGTGGGTCGTGTGACCTAAATTCGATGGCATAACAACCGTACGCCGAACGCAGCGCTGAGTGCACGACTCTCTACTTTAACTGCGAGACCATTGAGTAATATCCTTAGCGAGCAGCAGTCTTTCGTATGACATTGCATCCACAAACGGTGCAGCATCCATTTTGGAAATTGTCATGCCAACACACACACACGCACATATAAATTCACATGCTTATGTACATTGCTGAATAATAAAGATGGAAAATGCAATTTCGATCTGTGTTAGTGCAGTAGTTACTTAGATGGGCGTGTGTGGTGTCTATATGCAGATATTTTGATATGTGTGCATCGGACTTCTCTTAAGTTATTAAACAATTTTTGTACACCAATTAATTTGAAACCAACTGGAAAGCCGCGAAAACGTATTGAAACCAATTTAATTCCATTATTTGTGTGTTCTGTCTGAAGATACGTGAACTAGTCGCTCAGTCTTTGTGATATCGACCTGCAAGAAGCTGCTCACTTGTCGGAACCGTGGATATCGAACCACAATAGAATGTACATAGCTGTCGTACGAACTACCAATCAAAATTAATATAAAGATCTTCATAAGATATAGTTTTCTTTATTCGACTTGAAAGTTTTTTATATCAAACAAAGCTAGAAAGAACTAGCAAACGGGTTTTTGTTGGATACGGATATATTTTTAGATAGTTTTTATAAGAAATGCACCTGTGAATTCCACGGAATATTTTTCTTGGTTTTACTCAAGTTGAAGAAAATCAAAGAAACTACTACAATTTGCTATTATCCAACAACCTGAGAGCCCCCAATATTTGACTTCTCCCCTATATAATGGAAATTTTTGAAGTTCTATATGGTTTACTCAACCATAGTCGTTAGAAAAATTTTCAAATTCGGCAGGAATTTGAAGAACCCACGGATCGTCGGGTAAAGGCAATGAAAACAAAACATCCGCATAAAGTTAACTCCAGATTAAACTTTGCTACAGATTAAACATATATGGTAGATAAATCGATATTAAAAATTTCAAAGCAACAAGTTCTAGTTCGTAAAATCCTAGGTCAAGTAAAGGAAATGTATCATTTTTCAATAGATGGCTCTAGTAATCTGTACATCGCGTTGTGTAAGTGCGAAACAAGTTATCGTACTGAAATAGATAAAATATGTTATATTTTACAGTGTTTCTTCGATAAAAGCGATCAAAGTTACAGTTAATCATGCGCCATTTTCGTTTCGCCCATTTCGTTCCAGTAATTTTAGCGTTAAAAACACACCACGCTCTGGAAGAAAAGGAAAAAATTACTGCTGTTAGCTACTTCCTTAAGGACAAGCTCTTAATTAGAACCTGCACTGTCCACAATTGAACTGCCTAAAGGAAGCAATCGCCCAGCTTAGACAAATAGGAGAGGACTTGTGTCTTGTCGTGATGGATGGTTAATCCTCATACAGCGATAGAGACTCATGCGCAGCTCCGAAAGCTTGGTTGCGATCTTCTTATACATCCTTCTTATAGCCCGATCCTGATAACGTATCGTACCACCGGTTCTTGTCTATGGTGAATGATTTTGTTCGTGAAAAATTCGTCTAAAGGGTTGTCAAAATCGGCTATCTGATTTTTTTTTGCGATAGGGAGACCAGCAGCATTATGAAATTGTCAAACAATACAGCTCATCTCGAACCTAACTCGGAACAATGTAATTACTGAATAAAACCAATTTAACTGTCGATAGGTTTGAGAGGAAAAGTAAAAAATTCCATAATCGAAAATTAGAGTTTTTTCTTTGTAGAATTTTATCATTAAATAAATGAAACATTATATAATTATTCAACAAATAATTACAACAATATCTAAATGTTCATTATCTCCTCGCTACACGTTCTCTCACTTTCTTCGAAGCAGCATATTTCCACTCTCTTTTTCTTACTTTTTTTTCTTTTCGAGTGTAAGAGAAAAGCACGATTGATTCCAAAATCACAATGTGTGGCGTTAACGTATGCGAAACAATTCGTTCTGGCCACCAGGATGTCATGAAACCTTGAATCTTGCTTATGAACCGACAACAGACAATCAGACGCTGAATATCGTGGCAAAAGTGAGTTGAAGCCGAAAAACCACCAACCGAATTCCTTCCCACCGACCAAACCACAATAATGACCGATGATTCTTCGTGACCTCTTCGCCATATTTTCAGCCAGTATCGTGCCGCAATCACCAAATGCGCCTGATATTGGTCCGTGTGACTTCTGGCTATTCTGAATGCTCAAACGACCGCTTTGTGAAAACCTTTTTAGTCAATTGAAGACAAAATTTAATCACTACGCGCATTGAAGGCTTTTCCGGAAATTGACTTTAACAACTATTTCAAGGACGTGGTATAAGTGTATTTGCGCCAAGTGGGATTACTTTGAGGGGAACGAGACAACTTTTTAAAAACAAATTAAGAATTTTAAAATTATGAACAAAATCTGATTATTTTTTGCTCATAGTAAGTAACTAGTATACAATTTTAGCACTTTTGCAACATTTCTTCGACCAATACAGCCAACCAACAATTCAAACACAATTGCTTGTTTTTGTTGTTGTTTCATTTTGCCGGAAACAAACATTGCTAAGAATATTTATTTGCAAGTTGCTATATGTTAATATGAGCGCATGAGAATAAACAGTTAGATAAGTTTACTCTTGACAAAAGCCAGCAAGCTCACAAGTGATTGAGCTGCTGTTCTTGAAGTTGCCATATTGCACGGAATGCAACGCTGATACAAGCAGTTAGGCTGCAGACGTCGAGGGATTTCTATGCAATAACGCCAATCAAAGCTCGCCCCCTAAGGTTTTATGGAAATGCAAATTCCGGATCGCACAAGGCGAGTGTAGGTCTGTCTTCTTCCGGTGGCATATAATAAATTTAAAACAATACAATACAATACAACTACAACAACAACATTTAGTTGTTGTTAAGTACATTTGTTCGACATGTCCGAAGTGTAGACGGCCGACAGCAGCTGTGTTAATAGTCTCAAGCGCTTTGCGGGGGCTTCGACAGCGCCGCAGAAGCTTTGTGTGAAATATTGCTACGCACTTAGTAACGCATTTACGCAGGCCTCCACGACGAGTGCCTCACAGTGCGGTGCGTGTGTGTGCGCCTGCAGACAGCCACCCCTCTGGTGCATTATGTGACTTAGCAGTGGCGTGCTCAGTGGTCGTTGGTGCCTTTTATACACATGTACCATATACTTACTAATAATGTGTATATGACACATATGACGTTTACATTTACTCAGTCGGCAGACACAGAGGCAGTAAAAATAACGCATTCCACAAACACCGCGGTGTTGTTGCTACCTGTGTTGATATTGGTCTTCAGTGCGGCCAGGCTTACGCTGCTCACTGCCTCAGCAATTCACGTGCGTATTTCTAAGCTGCATGTGTGCTTGAGCGTGAGTGTGTGTGTGTTGTCGCGTGTTTATTTAAATGACTTTTGTGTTGTTGCGTCTCGCATCTCAAGTTGCCAATAAAAACTACTCTTTCATTTGTACTGCTTCTGCTGCTACTTACTGCTCACTGCTCCTTGCTTACGCCAGCGTTCATGTCAGTTGTAGTAATGTTTGGAAATCTGGGACATTCATTCGATGAGCATAAACGTTAATGGAGTTTTATTCGACGGGCGTCCATAGTATCCTTAATGTCCCTTCTCGATCTCCCATAACTCATATCTCACAACTCTCACGAAAATGAATTATTTCTATCTCTGTGCGTAAAGTATTAGGGTGAATCATCTGTGTGGTGGATATGTACATATGTATGTGCTGCATTTCATTTCATCGAATGTTAATACATAAACATCCGTTTATGTGCATGTGTTAGTATTGTCGGATTCGATTTTTTTTTTTTTGGTTAGCATTTTTCAAAATCAATAAAATACAGGGTGGCGCAAAAGTCAGAAGATGATGAGAAGATGCTATAAATTTTGCGATTGACCTCTAATGTCAGTTCTGTTTTGAAATTTGTGCGGTAAACACATGCCAAATACACGTAAATAAACAATGGTACGCTACACTGCGTGCCACAACCGATATGCTGAAGGATGCATTTCCCGGGTGCCTAATCTCCCGTTTTGGCGATTTGCTCCGGCCAGCAAGAACGCCTGATTTGACCGCTCCAGACTTCTTTTTGTGGGGCTTTGTGAAGTCGCGGGTTTCTGTCAGCACGCCTCAGACCTTGCAGCTCTTAAAGACAATATCCGTCAATGTGAGGACCTACGCCGGAAGTTCTGGTCAAAGTGATGGAAAATGCCACAAAAAGAGCTCAAATGGCAATCAACTGCGGAGGCGGCCATTTACATGATATCATATTCTCGACTTGATGTAAAAAAATGTAAAAGACCAAATAAAAATAATCCACAAGCAGAATCAAAGTTTTTCATTTTTAAAAAAGTTTTTAATTTTCCAAAAAAACATCTGAAGGTAATTTTTGAGCCGCCTGTTATATATATGCCACATTCATAAAGCACGACGTGATGTAATAATTTTTATCCTAAAAGTAATGTGAGATTAAAATATTCACCACATTTTGAGATTATTGTTAGTTTGGAATATTATTGTATATCACCGTCCAAATTAAGACTTATAAAGTGGTTGGAAGGATGAAGATTCTTAACAAATTATCAAATCAGGAAACATTTTCAGTCAAAGTTTTTGAAAATGAAGTATTGCGCTCTTTTCCGGTCATAAAACTGTTCGTGCTTGGCAGGATGTTTGAGAAAAGTGGAGTAAACTTCTTAAATATCCCAATTTTATTCATAAAAATGCATTTCTCAAATATTTTTATTTCGTTTTTCCATTCGAATCGAACAAGCAACTGCAACATATTTCCATATTTTTAATAAGAAAAGAGGAAAAAGGGTAACTTAGGCTGCACAAGAACTATATTACTCTTCCCAAATATATTTCTCAAAGTATAAAAGGGTATGAAGAGATTTTTAAGTTTCAAAAAGATACATTTTCTAATAAAAAAGTTTTCTATACAACGTTCTTGGGTAATATCTTTGAAACTCGTTGTGCAAAATTTCAGAACACTTATCTCAAAAGCTGGGTTACCAGTTCGCGTATATATAGACAGACAGATATAACATTTAGGCAGATCATTTATATATATATATACATTTATTGGGGGTTTTTTGTTTTAACTATTCATTTTTTTCAATCCCATCATGAAATTTCCTTGGAAATTCTCTAAAAAACATTCCTGGAAAATTTGAGCCCTTAGTATTAACTTTAAAGACTGGACCAAGGCACGTAAAAATTTTCCATACAAAATACAGGACAGTCGTGACTTTTTATCTTTAAATTTCTATAGCTCCGAGTCTTTTTATGACATCGCTTTGACTTCAGACACATATTCCTCAGAATTGAACACTCTACAAAAGTGCTCATTGCGACAAAGTCGAAACTCACACCGCCGAGGTAGTACGGGGCTCTAACCCTGACTTTTTCACGAAATTCGCATTTTTCTGAATATGTATATCTCGTAAATGACAAGAGCTATAGAAAAATGTTCATGACAAATACATAGGAAATTTTATTTGCTACAAAAAAGGTCCGAGGTCAAAGCCGCTATCATTTATACTTCTCGAGATAGTCGGCTTTTTAAGTAAGGCTTTTTATAGATGGTATGAAAAAAAAAATTATTAATTAAA
>NW_017536990.1:1327963-1338904 GCF_001853355.1 Bactrocera latifrons | reverse complement strand
ATTTTTTTTAATAATTTCTTAATTATAAGGTAAAGTCATGGCGAGTGATAGTTTATTTTCCTCTTCTATGTACATTTCTCTAACTTTGAACAACAACATCAAGGGACCTTGCTTTTTGTTTGCCCCATAAGTGTACCTTAGTAAGTGCGTTGTTGTCCTACAGGACGCAATAGATCCTTTTCACTTTTATTTGTTTATACAATAAATAATTTTTCTGATCCCTACTTCTTCCACGAGAAATCCTTAAACAAGAAGAAGTATGGAAATAAAACAAAACTAATAATTTTGATCCACTTAAATTTACATTATCAAAATGTACATATGTATATATTTAAAAATGTTTGTATGTATGTATTTATCTAAAACTATGTATGTTTGATGATTAAAGTAACAACAATAAAATGACTGAAACAGCAGAGAAATATCACCCCATTATAATGTTTCTTAGTTTTAACCTGTTTCACGAAGAAGAGCCTGCTGGTACGACACGTTTTTCATTTGCTCTCATCTCCTTTTTCTGGGCTCTCACATATTTGATTTTGCGCTGGCGCTCAAGTTTGCTGTGTTTATTTATTCTTTTGTTTTTGAAAAATCTCTCTCTTTCTCTCATTTATCGTACAATTTGCCTACCACATTGAACTTATAAGTTTACCGATTTCGGTTCGGAAAGCACGCAGAATATAGCGTAGTGGAGTGGCTATAGCATGGGTAATGGAATGGGTAGCGGCGAGTGGTAGTGGCTCTCTCGCCAGCAGTCGGCTAGCACAAATTCACTCACGCGCCACCCAACGCAGCAAGGATGAATATAATGAAAGAGCGAAAGGTGTATGCAAGAATAACTGAATAAACTAAGTGTTGAAATAAATCAACCCAGAACTGCTTGGCCCAGTATCAATTCGTACGTTCCCCATAATGTCTGCCATAATAGTGGATACGTCGTGGTCGCCGTGTACGGAAGCAAATCAGTAGAAGCAGGAATTCAAAGGCTCAGTGCTCTATGCAATAGTGATTGTAGCAAAAGAAAAAATAATATATATTTACATATATGTACATATATATCTAAGGAAAAAGAAAAGAATGTACAAAATGAATCGAAAGTAGTGAAAAGATTTGAGAAATCGTCTTGTTTTTCTACAAATTTTGCACAATTTTACGCGAAACGTTCAGAGGATGTCTAAAAAATGTATGTAAAATCGAAAACGGAGTATGTTTAAAACGAAAATCGCCACAAAGTGCTCGAATATAGTGCGGAAAATAGTGTGAGAAAAGTAAGCGAAAATAGTGTTAAATCATTTTGAACAAAAATCCATGTGAAAAACTACCTGTAAACTTAGGTAAAAGTTATGAATTAAATGGGGAAAAATTATTGTGCTTTTTATCGGACGAAATTTTTTTCTTCTTTTGCCATAAAAACACACACGCATACATGAGCACGTCCGTACACACGCACACAAGTGCAAAGGCACATGCACACATTTTTGACAACTTCGTTGTCGTCGTCGGAGACGTGCTCGTTGGCGTTTTCAACGTCGTTAATTGCAGCCAGGCAGGCAAGCACCAGGCCGAGCGAATAGCTCACTATTGCAACCTTGTTGTTGTGACGGTCGTCATTGCTGTCGTCTTCAGCGTAGTAGTGTTGTCGTTGGACAGACAGACGGACAGGCAGTTAACGATTCTGCTCTAGTGGAGCACCCCTACGGAAGGGCACTTCAAGCAAAAAGAAAAGGAAGAATCTCTATAAATTTTTTAGGCGTATCTAGTATTTATGCAGGTTTGGTGCTGTAAAGTGCATTGTAGGCAACTTAAAAAATGTTGGAACATTATAAAAAAATAACATAAATCAATATTATTTGAAATTTCAAAAAGTGACACAAATTCAAAATGCGCGGAAAATATTTCTAAATTTTGCAGTTTCCGCTCAATTTGCCTGTGCGAAGTGATAGTATGAAATGGTAAATAAAAGCAGACCTAAACAAAAACTCTTCGCACAAGTCACCCAAATAATATCCGGAAATGCATCATATTCCTCGTGCCAATATACAACATTTAATTGGAAAACAACAAAAATATAATAGCCAACATATAATGACATGCCAACTGTGCTTCTGCACGAGCTAACAGCAGCATTCACACAAAGCAATCGCCGCGATAAGTGTTCGGGCCCAAAATAAGCCAGTGAATGAGCGTAATCGTGTGAGAGATTTACGAAAATTAGTTGACTAGCCAATATGTGTGCGCGCTCTCGGCTTACGAAAATTTCACCACCCACCTACACATACCGATTCCACAATTCACATACTCATAGCGTTCATACATACAAGTGGTATAAAGCAATGCAACTGTCAGCTGGCTTGGAGAAAAACTCAATGAAAGGAATATGTGCAATTGACACAAAGAAATAGCATTCTCTCACAGTGTTGCCAATCTTCGAGTTTTATTTCGTAGCTTTTACAAAATACTCGCTTTTTGAATGAGAAAATGGAAATATATAGTCTTTGAGCAAACAGGGAACTTTAAAGCATAATTGTAAATTTTACCTTTACTTATTTATATGGATAAATTGTCTAAATCTTACTAGTAGTAGTAATATTATTCCGCAGGATTCTTCTTTTTGCTRAAAATCGAGAAAAAAAGTTTTTATTCTTGAGAACTAAATTAAATTATTTTTTCTTTTGTTTTTGTCACTTACTATTACTCTATTTTCTCATTTTTACCATTTTCGAAGGCAGGATTGATTAAATGTTCACCATAGGTCTTTGGGTGAAGTGAAGTAATGGGTATCCGTACCAAAACCCGTCACTACACCTAAAACCTACTTAGCATATATCAGAAACACCATCAAAGTTCGGTACTATTATCCGGTGGTTGAGGTTCTTGTCTGTTTTAAGGTAAATTATTCTGAGTAAGTTCAAAATAAACACTGGTCAAACTGAATATTACTGTTTACATCACAGAAACTGTTTATATTGCCCAGTTTTTATTGTTTCAGTTCAATGGATCGAAGAAACAACACGCTTAAGTCGCGAGTATCTTGAATTTAATTACCTAATATACCTGTTGTTCCAACCGAATGCAAATTTTTAAGCGATAAACTCAAATGCAGATTTTATTAATCGAGAAATATGGAATATGAATATCTGTACTTTGATTTTCTTTGTGCCAAGGAACTTAGTGATTGACATTCACTTCTCATATACTCAGTTGTATTAGGGAGGCATGGCAATCACTATGTTAACGAAAATTACTCCGTGCTGCGTGTATTCTCACATACTCACACATACCGACGTCGTCCGAAGGGTGCGTTGTAGAGCTCTCCACACGCTACGAAATGTGCTCGTAAAGTGAATTGATAATGACGTTGTAGAGAATTTTCCGAGTCGCAAAGAAGACTAACAAAAGCACGGTGGTAGGGGCGCGAATACACACGCACGCACACTGTTATCCATACGTATGCATGTGTGTCAATATGACGAAGTGCCCCACTGCCAACAATTGAGTTTTTTGGCGTAAGCATTTTTCGCATGAGGCAGGCCAGACTAGCGAGCAGCAACCACCAGCTGTAAAAATGCGTGGATATGTAACTTGTGAACAACTCACTGCAAGACTTTTCAGAGTAGTAAAAAATATTTTGTTGCATATCAAGTTCATAAATGAGGGGTTAAAATGAGTGTCGTGCGAAATGAAATAGTATTTGAATATTTCATGCGAATATTATGGTCTGAGTGGTAAGCTTGTGCTTTTGTCTAGGGTATTCACTCGCACATTTGGAGTAAATTGAAATTGGTTTATTCAGGATGACAAAATAGGAGAGCATAGAGGTAGTTGAATATTTTAGAATTTTTTTTGGTTTTTTTTAGGTTAATTAGAGGACAAAAGTGAATTGAATATTTTGGAAATGATTTCCTCAATAGTAAAGCGAATGATAAAGGTGAACTTGAAATTTTTATGTTATTTCGAAACTCATAACTATTTTTTGTTTTTCCTTTTTTCCGTAAGTTGTCAAAATTGGGCATTTAGTTGAAATATTGAGTGTGTCCGTAGATCTGTAAAGCAAAGTTTCTAATATCCCAGTTAAAAAATATAAATAAAAATATTCCAATTTCAATACATCCGGAAAATTCTTACTATTGTTCTGAGTAAGGGATTATCTATTGATAAAATTGCGACTAGGTTATTTTTCGCATATTAGCGAAACATCCCCGCCATCTGATCAAATTTGCTCGGAGTGATAAAAAATTAAATTTAATACAAATTTTAATAGACCTTCAAAATAGCTTTTTGAGCTTACGACGACCTTCATTGCCTTCAACGAATGTTTTATCGGATTCGTCTCATTTCACCATTCGTTAGATTGTTGGATAGATTTAACGGTACATTCATGAACACACGCGGTTCATAAACGCAGGGTCCTCAATCGTCAAGATCCTCTGATATCTCTCTGATGCCAGAACGATGACTTTGAAGCATTATTTCTTTAGTTTTTTTTATATTTGATGGCTTCATGACCCTCACTGAATGCATGGTGCTACGCAAGTGCTTCTGTTGATATAAAGTATGATTCCCAAAACATTTCCAACGACTCCGTAGTCGTGATTCCATTGGAAACACAAACTTTCTAATAAACCCTTGACAGCTTTAAGACAAATAGAAAGTGGTTTAAGGATATCGGGCCAATCATTTTATTTAAAAATATTGAAAAATTCATTACTTCAAAATCAAAGTTACGAGGTGAATACAAATCTATACAAAACCCGCAGAGTTTTTTAAATTTCTGTAATTCCTATTCGCATTCAGAAAATGCTTTTCTATTCTTTCGAAGGAGATTACTAATCCTTCAAGTAAGTGTGTCGGCGTACAACATTAAAGTTAATAAATTAGTATAAACTAATTATATATGATATGAATTGTATACACATATGTAAATACAGATTTATGTACACTTCAACATATGTACATATGTATATTTAGCTTCCACATTATTTCATATTTCCGTCTTTCCATTCCAATTTCTTGTCGTGCTTTCGTAAGCACACTCTCTCTTTGGCGCTCTTCAGCGAAACCCGCAATACGCAAGCTCTTTTGTAAATGTTGCTATTTTTCTTCGTGTGCCCAAAACAACAACATCGACAGCAACGAAGAGTGTCGCCACTCTCGTGTACAACATTTTTGCCCCAAATTTCTCAAACTTTACCTTTTTTATTTTACTGCTGATGATGTATGAGGGCATATACGATATGTGTATGTATGTGTGTTTGTGGAAAATGTTTACATGTAAGCATGTGTATGTGTGTGCGTATTTCGAATATAGCCCGAAGCATCCATTGCTCGTTGCTCTCACTATTTCCGCTTGCTGGCAGCTGTTGTTGCTGATCAGTGTCGTTGGCTTGTTATTTATGATGTTGTTGTTTATATTGCCAATAAGTTGGCTTGTACTGTTAGTATTGTATATTTTGCTTTTGTAAACCATCTAATGTATGCTCCATATGTATGTATGTGTGCGTGTGACAAGCGTATATAGCGTATATGTACATACAAATGCACTTATTTATTTACAGATACTGTGTATAATAAAAACATTTTCCTATAAGTATGTATGACTTGTGTTCGTGTAAATAGGTAGCATTTACAATCTCATTCATAGTTCAACACAATGCTCGCGACAGACTGCAAACGACATCTGTCAAATATTAAAATACACATGTTCCTATGGACAGACCTATTTTGACAGCTGCACGTGTAGTCGACTGCAGGCCGACAGTAGAGTAGACACTAGAGAGATGAGGAAGAGTGGTGATGCCACTAATATGCAAAATGTAAAATTACTCAAAGCTCTAACAAACCTGACGTTGTTTTACAAATAAAAGCAGAAAATAGCTCTGTTGCATCATTTGTAATAATAATTGATAATTTAAAACAAATAAATTTACCTATTTACTTATTTTTTGCATAAAACATTTCACTTTGAACAAAATATGAAAATTTCATTGAAGTGCAAGGTATTAGTATGGAAATTGTGTACATGCAAAATGGACAGCTAAGTTGTCTTGTGTACATGCCGGCCATTGTTATGTTGCTGCCTTCTCACAACTGTTCATGTGGAAGGATTCACAACTCCATTTTCATTTCACTGTCGTACTGCTGCAGTCTGTCGCGAGCATTGTGTTCAGCACATGAGACACACAAATTCGAAAACTTTTAGCGGGACATAATATATATATATATGTACGTTTGTGTATGTATGTACCTGTGTATCTTTCTTTGGCATATTCAGGTGTTTATGGGTATTTCCCCGTGAATTGGCACGTTTTGGCGTTCGTATATTTCACACGCGTCTTCATTGTTGTCATTATTGTTGTAGGTCATTTCACTCAATGCCACAGAAATGTGAAATGTAGCGTTTTCATTAATATTGAATGAATTGTTTGACCAAATTATTGAACTATTAACAACAATCGTCTTTTATGGCATTGCTAAGCGGGCCATACATTACATACACTTTTATATACATACATACATATGTACATCATATCAAAAAATGTTTCCTTGATGACTAGATTGCTATTCCATGTGTATTAGTACGGTTTAAAGGGCATTTGTTACTAATTTGTATTAAGCATTTTTATCTACTATCTGACTATTTCTAAGAAATCCATAATTCGGCCACCAACTAGATTGTACAAATATTGGGAAAGCACTTTAAAGTGTGTTTAATAAATATTAATAAATTAATGCAGCCCACATTACCAAACTATGTCGGTTGCCTAAATAACCCGTCTAAAGTTAAGAACTTATAAATAGTACTGTGGATGGAATGAGTACCTGGAATATATTGAGATTGCTTGACTTATTGGTTATAATTGGTGAATTTGTGAAAGATGCAATCGAAGTTAACAGTTGACAAAATTACAATTAGAAATTCGCTATAGTCAATATTAACAAAATCTTAAAAGAAATGCAAGAATAATGTAAGTTTTATAGTTTTTTCGTGTGCCACAATTTGCAGAAATCAGAACTCATTTAATGTTCTAGTTGAATATGAAATACGTATTTACATATGTATATAGACAATTGAGAGTTTGAAAACTTCGTACCCTTATAAAAAATTACATTTTTCAAGCTCGATTTTACCTTATTCAGCTGAAGTGCAACAAGGTTTCGTAACTTTTCCATGCCATTTTGCAGTATAATTACCTTTTGCCAGCCTCTTTCTCGGAGAATTTTGTTCCAGTGATCATTCTCATTCAGTCGTGAGAAAATGTCACTACAGGCCAGATGCGAATAATACGCTGAATTTATTTTCAATGATGAATTCGAAATCCTACCGTTTTCATTGATTTCTGACAATAATTTGCGGGCAATTTTAATCTCGCCCGGCACTCATTTTTCATAAAGTTACCATGATTTTTCTCTCACAAATTTATGGTATATACGTCAGCTATCTCATAAATGCCATTTTATTTTATTATAACTAAACGATCGGAATAAAGTTCTCCTGTAGAAAGCTTTTCATTTGGCTCCACGAAATTTGGCATAGATTATTGCCAAAGGCAGCGGTGCAATCTCACTTCTTCTAATTCAAAAGTTTAAATTATTTCGATCACATTTCGAATTCACATTGAACTCTTAGGAGTTCATAACCCCTATTGAGGCAACCCTGTAGCAGAAACAGCGAATTCCGCTCTACTCTTCCTCAGTTGCCACCCGTAGCGAGCAAAATTTGTAGCAACGTAGAAGTCAGCCATTTTACTTTATTTCGATTTGAACAATGTTGCCATTACTCAGTACACATATCCATATAGTTTTGTACACATCTAACTTTTCAATTATAATTTTTCATAATATCAAACTGAATTACATTAAATAATTATGCATAAAGTAATCCAATCCATATAATCCTATATTTTAATTTAATATGCTGCTCCAACACACCTTATAGAAAAATGCTCACTCACTCAATGTTTATTCTGATTTCCATTTCCTTCAATTTCGTTTTGTTTATTGCAAACGGAGGTATTCAAATTTATGTATGCCTTGCCACACATTCCCCCACATATCAACAAAAGACGCGCACAACTTAAGGCAGCTTTTGTATGTGCTCGGAACATTTGGTTTATCCGCACAATTTTCAAATTTATTTACTTACAACAAGTATCGATTTGGTTGCATGTTTGCGCGACACTTTGCGATTTCGTGGAAATCACGACCACAACCGGCCGCTGCGTGCTCAATATCATCAATATTTCTGTATGTGTGTGTGTGGCAGAGAAAACACCGTTAATCGTGAAGGAAAAAATAAAGAAGTCATGGAGAACTGTTCCACCTGTAATGATTCTCGTATGGCCCGAAGGCGCTTGCTGCCAGCGCACGCTTAATTACAATAGACACTTTGGCATCGGCGAATGTTTACGTTGGACGCGTTTGAATTAAATTTTTATATTCTGTAATTTCCCTGCGCGAGTTTAGTGAAAACAGCTCATTAATTTGATTTTAGTGGCGATTTGAACGCAACAACAAATTGAAAGCGAGATTGAATTGTTGTTGCGCTGTTTAATGGCCAACCTGCCAGCCCAGCTCATTTGTTGTTGTCGTTGTACGCCGAATATACACAGTGTAAAATATATGGTTTACTCATTGTGAAATTCCAGATTGCATACGGGTCCTTCAGTCAAAGCCAAAAAGGAAAGTGTGTCGGTGCATGTGCCATAAGAGAACTGCTTAAAGGAAGCCAAATTAAATGTGAAAGTGAAAAAAAAGTGTGAATAAATCTATAATACAACAACAAGCTTTAATAAAGTGAAATTACAACGCCGAAAACTTGTATACGTAAATGTATTTGTTGTAATTTGTAGTGATGCGCTATTGTGATAAGATTTTTCCACAACCCTAAGCACAAACAGAATAAAAAAAATTAAAAACAAAAAAAGCACAGACGAAAGTTTTACCCACAATAAAAAGAATAAAAAATATATATATACATATATATTTAGTGTAGCAGTTACTTACTAGACTTGTACGGTAACTTTTTTACTAATTGGTCACTCCATGAAGAACAAAAACCGATTTCCAAATTCCTGTATAGAAAAGTAGTTTTCGACTTGTGTTCACTTTTGGAATTCGCTAAACTTTCGAATATGTTTTTATGAAAATTGTGATTTTGGAGCAACTCCAGCCAGTTAAAAAACCAAAAAACAAACAAAAGCGTAAACGCAACCATAAAACCACAATCCAATCCTCAAAAGCACAAACTAAATCTCTAAGAAAAAAAATCATTCTGTCAAATCTTTTGTGTACAAAAACAAAAATACTTGTGTACGCTGCACTGCCAACTAATTGCGAAAAATGATTTTAAACTCCAGAGAATTTCCACAAATCCGTGTACGTTAAAAGTAAAGCGAAAGTGAGGTCCAAAAGTAAAAAAGCTAAATTCCAAATCCTCTAAGTTCAAAATAGCCACAACTGCAAAGCGTATACAGAACAATGGGTATGACGGTGTTGCACAGTAAAATACGTAAAAATTCCTTTTTATTGCCACAAACAATATCGAACAGTCAAATGCGTTTAATAGTCGTACCAATTCAATAATTTATCCTGAGGTAATTTTCAATGTTTATTATTATTCGGCTATAAGCGCAAATTTTGTTTGTTTATTTTTTTTTATTTTTGCAAATTGAAATATTGTAATTTCCAATTTTCTGGTTTCTGGTTTCTTGCAGAATTTAAATAAATGAACTGTGATTATGAGTTCCACAAAATCGCAAGTAGCAGTCGCTACAAATATTCCAAGTCTATCATCATCACAAACTCAAAAAGAGTACAGCACTGAAGAGTCTCTGGGTCGACAAAATAGTTTTGGCAATAACCGCAGAGTAAGTATATGTTTGATTTGCAAAACTGTTTAACTCAAATTTAGATATATAGATATTAGTAATAGAACAATAGTTCTATGAGTAGCCAAGTGCCATTTACAATGTAAAGTTATGTGTACAGTAGCTAGCGGCAATTAAGAAGCATGTCACATACGCATGATTAGGGGACTTAATGTAAAAGGGATAGTGAAAACAGCCACTCTATGCATCAGGTCTACCATTATCACCATTCCTCATTCATTACTGTTTTAACTGGTCAAGCCAATCTTGGTTTACGGTGCCTTTTATGGTGAACCTCTGTCAAATCTCATACAGAAAATCGTTGGAGCGAATACAGCATTGTTCTCTGGATAAGGGGGGCGTTATGAACCACTTCATAGTTATGTGAATTCGCTCTAACACCTTCTGCCACTGCTTATGTTCAACTTTATTTAGAACTTGTCTTATATATCTAGGATCTTCGCAGTTTAATAGAATAGATGAAGGATCAAAGTTCGCAAAAAGCGTTGATGTTCTGTATGACGTACACTTTATATACTCGTACTAAGGTCTAAGTATGGCGCAATAGCCTGCCAATATAAGGAACCTAACCCCTTACGCGGGTCTAACCAAGTTTACAACAGCGTTTTTCCGACGATGTTTTAGGGATGTTAATTTATTGATTAGCGATTTGTGTGTTCTGCAGCTAGCTCTAACAAATGTGGGAATACCGAAAAAAATGATTTGCGGTCGCATCGGTACGAATATCTATCTTCTTTTTCTTATGTCGTAGCATTCTCGGTGGAAAAATTCATGAGTATCCCTGACGTGGAGCCAAAAAACTACAGCTCCTCACCTTAGTACATTATTTACTTCTTCTTCTTCTTACATGGCGTAGTCACCTCTTACGCGATTATAGCCGAGTTAACAACCGCGTGCCAGTCGTTTCTTCTTTTCGGTACGTGGTGCCAATTAGATATTCCAAGTGAAGCCAAGTCCTTCTCCACTTGGTCCTTCCAACGGAGTGGAGGTCTTCTTCTTCCTCTGCTTCCCCCGGCGGGTACTGCGTCGAATACTTTCAGAGCTGGAGTGTTTT